>NC_038243.2:27889190-27921574 GCF_000004515.6 Glycine max
AGCCAAAACATCCACCTGATCAATCTAGGCTTTGATTCAACCTTCTTCAACAGGTACTTTAGAGCTGCATGGTTAGTATAAACAATAACATGAGTACCAAGCAAATATGAACGAAATTTTTCAAGAGCAAAAACTATCGCTAATTGCTCCTTCTTTGTGGTAGTGTAATTTGCGTGAGCAGCATCCAAAGTTCTGGAAGCGTAGTAGATCACCCGAGGCAGCTTATCAATCTTTTGAGCAAGGACAGCCCCCAATGCGTAATTGGATGCATCACACATTAGCTCAAATGGGGCTGTCCAATCAGGTGCCTGAATGATAAGGGTGGTAGTCACCGCACGCTTGAGGCAATCAAAAGCCTCTTTGCATTGGTCATCAAAATCAAACTCCACCTCCTTTTGTAGGAGATTGGATAGTGGAAGGGCCACTTTGCTAAAATCCTTGATAAAGCGCCTATAAAACCCTGCATGACCAAGAAAAGAACAAACCTCTCACACGCAAGAGGGGTAAGGCAATTGTGAAATAACAGCTATTTTTGTAGGGTCTACCTCTATGCCTCTACTAGAAATGATATGCCCTAAAACTATACCTTGTTCTACCATGAAGTGACATTTTCCAAAATTCAGCACAAGGTTAGTTTCAATGCATCTATTAAGAACTCTATCCAGACTATCCAAACATGAATCAAAAGAGGATTCATAAACAGTAAAATCATCCATAAACACCTCTATGCAACTCTCTAAAAAATCACTGAAAATGCTAAGCATACACTGCTGGAAGGTACTAGGGGCGTTGCATAGGCCAAAGGGCATCCTCCTATAGGAGAAAGTGCCAAAGGGACAAGTGAATGTGGTCTTTTCTTGATCCTCAGGAGCAATATGAATTTGTAAATAACCAGAAAAACCATCAAGAAAACAGTAATGAGACTTACCTGCCAAGCGCTCAAGCATTTGATCAATAAAAGGCAAGGGAAAATGATCTTTTCTGGTTACCTGATTCAGCCTCCTATAATCAATGCAGACTCGCCAGTTGTTCTGCACTCTTGTGTTGATAAGCTCATCCTTTTCATTCTTGATCACTGTGAGGCCTGTCTTCTTAAGAACCACTTGGACTGGACTCACCCACTGGCTGTCAGAAATGGGGTAGATGATTCCAGCTTGCAAGAGCTTGGTCACTTCCTTTTTCACCACATCTAGAATGACGGGGTTGAGTCGCCGCTGTGGCTGCCTCACTGGCTTAGCTCCATCCTCTAAAAGCAGAGAGAATCGTTAAGGCATCAAACTTGAGATCGTTTTAAGGTCCAATGCCTTAAAGACTCTCTCCCCTTTCAAAAAGCATAAAATCAATGTAACACACAAACTTTCAGACTTAAAGAACTACGTAGGTCTGAATTCCTCATCGCACCCGAGGATACGTAGGAGCAAGGGCAAATACATAATTTTGAAGTCATGTTTTGCACACTCGATTAAAGGTTGCCGTCCCTTGTGATGGGAGACGGAAATGTGGGGTGCTAATACCTTCCCTATGCGTAAACAACTCCCAAAACCTTATTTTCAAAATCCACAGACCTCCGTCTTTTTGGTTTTTCTAGCATTTTCTTCAAATAAATGTTGGTGGCAACTCCGCTCGTTTTCTCCCTCGAAGATAAATGCTTTGGCCTATTTGTTTTGGCCTTTTCGCACCCCCGCCAAAGGGTAGGTTGCAATAGTTGGTGACTCCACTGGGGACTTGTATGAGAGTTAGGCTATTCAGTAGTGTGGAATATTTTTTTATCATGACTTCTTCTTTATTTATGTACCCTTTTTCTTTTTATCTTTTGTTTGTCCATATTTGTATATAACCTTTTCTAGGTTGTCGTGTTTGGTGTGTGTTTGTTTATCGATTACATTCATAGTTAGAAATATTTTTTCTACGCACACATGGCACCTAAACCTCGCACACATGTTGAGATATTAGGCCTTATACCCGGGTCTATGTGAGCCATAAGGAGTGGAGGTCGATCTGTGGTCATGCTGGGTCTCTAACTCACTTGATGACAGTGAAGCCTCATCTAGAGTTTTCTTCTTTTGGTGATGCATTGTCGCTGGTAGTCCCTACTGCCACAGTGTTGTTGCCTAAGAGGATATGATGGAAGCTTACTTGTGAAACTTCTATGGAGGCTGGATCTTTGAGCTTCAATGAGGTCCTTCAATGGTGATTTTCCACCACGGAGATGCAGTGGAAGACAAAGGAGAAGAGGCGCCATCCACTAGGGAAAAAGCCATGGAAGAAGGAGCTTCGCCACCAAGAATGTGCCTTGGATAAGAAGCTTGGAGAGGATTCTTCAATGGAGGAAAAGAAAGAGAGAGGGGGGAGCACAAAATTGAAGGAGGAAAAAGGGGAGAGAAGTTGAACTTTGAGTTGTGTCTCACAAGACTCTTATTCATCAAAGTTACCACAAGTGTTACACATGCTTCTATTTATAGACTAGGTAGCTTCCTTGAGAAACTTCCTTAAGAAGCTTCCTTGAGAAGCTTTCTTGAGAAACTTCCTTGAGAAGCTTCTTTGAGAAGCTTCCTTGAGAAACTTCCTTGAGAAACTTATTTGAGAAGCTTCCTTGAGAAGATTCCTAGAGAAGCTAGAGCTTAGCTACACACACCTCTTTATAAGCTCACCCTCATGCCAAAAATACATGAAAATACTAAAAATGTCCCTACTACAAAGACTGCTCAAAATTCCCTGAAATACAAGGCTAAAACTCTATGCTACTAGAATGGCCAAAATACAAGGCTCAAAAGAAGGAAAAACCTATTCTAATATTTACAAAGATAAGCGGGTTCATACTTAGCCCATGGGCCCAAAATCTACCCTAAGGCTCATGAGAACCCTAGGGCCTTCCCTTGGATCTCTGGCCCAATCTACTTGGAGTCTTCTATCCAATACCCTTGCAAGGTAGTATTGCATCATTCCCTTAACCTTGGAAAGGATTTGACCTCAAATCCCAAGGTTCTTCATACTCTGGGCTCCTTCCCTCAACACCTGTAAAAAGAACAAAAACATATGTATTAGTGGTATTTGGTATGTTGAAGTAAGGTAAGGTCTGAAACCCCATTTCCTTGGCATCTTCCCATGAAGGAACATGATTCCTCACTAACTCAATGAGTGGTGCTACAAGTATAGAAAAATGTGGGATACACCTTTTGTAAAAGTTTGTTAAGTCATAGAAGCCCCAAATTTTTCTTATACTTGGTGTAGTGGGCCACTCATGAAGGACCTTTATTCTCTTAGGGTTCATGGGAACCCCTTGATTACTATTTGAAAAATTAAGAAAAGTAATGCAATAAAATATACCTTTTTTCTGTATTTTTATGTTGCTTATTCCTACCAAAAAGTATGACAAACCTAAGGTGTCCCATATGAGTACCTAAGTTTGTATTGAAACTAAAAATAAGAACAAACCTACCTAATGAGTCCCTATGTACACAAATCATGAAGATGTTGGGTGCACGAGTGATTTTACAAAAGAGTGTTGCACCACTCAAAAAATTCATCATACCACCTATTTTAGGGATTTGGTGCCTAACAATACCTATTTTGGGCACCAACAAAGCACAAGGATTTAAGCTCTTGCAAACCAAACCCTCATCCAACAACTCCTTTACTTGAGGAATAAACTCAAGCCTAAGAGGTGTGGCAATGCTAGCAAGTGTCTTTTTACAAAAGAGAAAGTGTGGAGGTTGTCTAAGAGAGGAAGTTTTTTTAATGTTTGTATTTATTGTAAAATTAGTTTCCTTCTTAGCTAACCTCTTGGAGGAGACACTTACCTCTTTACACTTCTCTTTAACCACTAATGGTTGTCCTTCTTCTTAGGGGTAGATTTCTTCACTAGATTCTTCCACTTTTGCTTCTTCACTTTCACTAGAGGAAGGTGAAGTAGTAGCCTCATCTTGGCTACTATAAATGTCTTGGCCCCTCATAATCATGGTTTTCATGGTGTTGGACCTTGTGGCCTCAATAATCTTAAGAGGGATAGGCTTAGAATATAAAAGAAGCAACAACAATCAATTTAACAATGTTCTTTAAACATGCAAGACACAATTGATTGCAACAAAATAAATAAGATAAGGGAAGAGAGAATGCAAACACAGTTTTATACTGGTTCGGCCACAACCCGTGCCTACGTCCAGTACTCAAGCAACCCACTTGAGATTTCCACTATCTTTGTAAAATCCTTTACAAAGTCTGAACCACACAGGGACAACCCATCCCTTGTGTTCAGATGCTTTACAACAAGAGACTCACAGTCTCTTAACCAATCTCATTGAATAAGAAGAATAGAAGAAGAATTCTCTCTTCAAGAGAAGAATATTACAATGAAGATCATGTAAGAATCCTTATAGATTTTGCAAGTGTTTGGTCAAGGATTTCTTTTGAGAGAGCATTTGACAATGAAGTTCTTTTGGAATCTCTCTCATTGTCTTTTGAGAGGATAAGACATTTTGGACCAAAAATACTCTCTGTCTAAAATTCGTGCCCAAGTCACCTATTTATAGGCCTTTGATGACCATTCACAAATCTAATGAAAAGATGTGACTGTTGGCAGATTTTCTGAAAACTTTCCACTGGTAATCGATTACAATGTTTGTGTAATCGATTACACAGTTATAATTTGAAGGGTTATGACTTTTGAATTTGAATTTCCAAAGTTTCGTTGCTGGTAATCGATTACAGACATATGGTAATCGATTACATGTTGAAAATTCAAATTCAAAACCTTTTTCAACAGCTATTTCTCAACCCTGTCTTCTGGTAATCGATTACACTTCCTGGTAATCGATTACCAGAGCCTTGCATGTCTTGAAAGCACATTGTTTTAAGGCAAGGCTTGGTCTTTAGTGAATCTTGAAACAAGGCTTTGTTTGTTGAAGCAATCTTGAATTATTCTTGAAGCAAATGCTTATCATTTGAAGCAGCCTTGTTAGATTCTTCTTTGACATCATCAAAATCATGTATACATACATTCACATTCTCCCCCTTTTTGATGATGACAAACATGTGATTTCTTCTCGACACCATCAAAGCTTGCATGATTTACATCTCCCTCTTTCTCAAGCAAATTCTTCTTGATATCATCAAAATCTTCATGATTTACACATGGTAGGGCATTGAGAAGTAATGTGTCCTCTTCCAAGACATTTAAAGCACTTTATAGAGCTAGTCTTCTCTTGCATACTAGCCTTAGGGGCTTGATTTTCTATTGTCTTCCCCTTATCATCTTTAGGCTTAGAAGGTGTCAACCCTAAGATGCCTTGACCTTGGTCTTTCTTTGGATAAGAGTGAGAGCCATAAGATTTTGAAGTAGACTTCTTTTTAAGTTGTTGCTCTACCCTTATTTCCCAATCTAAGTTAGCCTCTACATTGTCTTTCCCATGGAAGTATGGGAGGTTAACATTAGCCTCTTGAGGCTTTCTTTCCTTTTCTCTCCTATGGGAGTTAGGTCTAAGATGTGACTTATGCCTTCCTTCGTAATAGTCATGAAGTTCTTCACTTAGGCTCTTGCAAGAGTTATGACTACTATAGGAGGCATATTTTTCTCTGTTCATTTCTTTCATTATTTTTCTTCTTTCTTCCTCTCTTATTTTCTTTCTTTCATCTTGACTTATTTCTTCCACTCTTTTTTTCCCTTTTCTTTTCTCTTTTTTTTTTCTTTCCATAACTTGAGGGAACTCAACTCATCTAAGATTCTAGATAAAGGGTCATTATGACTAGTACCCTCGCCATTAACACTAGATGAATGATGACTCATGTTGGTTCCTAAGTTGTGGTTCTTTCTTGTTGGAGGTTTGAAAACAAAAGGTAAAAGAAACTGTGGTTGAAACTAGCCAAAATAAGCACTAAAAGAGGTGTGAAAGATAAGGTAAAAAAACTAATTGGTAAAAGGAAAGCTATCTAGGTGGTTTGACAATGGAAGGTAAAGGAAATAAGCTATGAAAGTAAGCAAGAAATGTAAACTAGGCGAATCCTAAGAGTGTTTGGATGACCACATTCAAGGTTCCCAACAAAACACTCACTATCCCAAGGAAAAATTGCCTAAAATTATTACACACAAATGGAAGTTTGGTAACCTATTGGAGGCTCCCAACACACTTCCAATGAAAGGCCTTTTTGTTACAAAACTTGAAAGCAATGAAGGTAAGTAAATTGCACATTACAAACTTACAAAACGGTCCTCAATTTTGGTGGTTGTTCTCTCTTTGGTGATTCACTCAATTTGGAGTGCTTCTTAGTCCAATAGCTATTAAGGTGGTTGGCCCCTTGCTTCTTGACTCAAATTCTTCAAGGGATGGCACCAATCCTCCTTTCCAATTCCCTATATGACAACTCACAAACAAGGAAATAAAGAGACAAGCAATAACCAAAGGCCAAAAAAAATGAAATGAAAGCTAAAACAATGGAGTTTTAACAAGACAAATTTTCAAGGATTATTCAACAATTAAAGCAACGAAAAGGACATAGAAGCAAGCTAGGACTCAAAGAGAAACTTAGAATGACTCTAGAGTAGAGTAAAAAAACTAAAAAAAAAAGACTCAACAAACCTCTATATTTGGCAAATGTTTTCACACTAATTTTCAATTTAAATTTTGGAACTAAGATTGGTATAAAATAGGCATCAATTATAGAATAAATTTTGAGCCAAAACAACAAGCACACTTCCCTTTCACTTTATTTTTCCTGGATACTGATTTTTCTGCCACATTGTATGATTTTTAGTATTTTTTAGTTTTATCCAAATCACTTGGTTATTTTTTTATAACTTTGTTCCAGATGTCTAGAAAATTCAGTAAACATTTCAGCTCAAAATTCGCAGTGACCAATTCTCAGTAAGTTTTACAAGTTCGTATGTCCAAGTTGCCAGCACCTGCGATTTCAGACTTCAAATTTTCTTTTAGCATAGAATATTGATTGCCTTGGGCTTACTTTCAACCTTCCTATGTATGTTGAACTCACTAGGCTTGTTTACCAAAGTTTTAGGAGTTCAATATTCACTTAGGATCAAAATTTCAGCCAGCAATTCATTCACCAAAACTCAAATTGACAATAGACACAATCATAAGGAAACCTAAAAGTTCAAGAAAAGGTTCACAATCAAAGACTCTCTAAGAATTTTGCATGAACATGTTAAGGACTAATTAACATGCAAGATTTGGCTCAAATCAAATAATAGGCTAAAAGAATTTCATACACTCATGAACAAATGAGTTAGACAAAGAAACAAGAAAAATAAAATTCAGCACAACATAAGAAATCTTATGTGACAAGTTTCATGACTAGACATGACTTCTATGACAAAACTACAATAGGTGAACAAGTCACTCTAGATTTTTGAGGTTTTCTTCTACTTTAATGTTTTTGTAAGAATTTTATGCTTTAGGTTTCAGCCACACAAAAAAAAAAAACAAGACAACTCAAAGGAACCTAAACTCAACACAATTCATGGTTCAAGAACAAGAACAAGAAATTTGAACCATAGAAAATCAAATCTAGCTTCTATAGAAAGTTTAATCGGTGGAAACTCTAAAGAATAATGTTAACAACATTTAGCACAAGACATGTGAGGAGATACATGGAGAAAAATGAAGAAACAACAATGGAGAAGAAGGTAAAGCTGAAAATTAATGGAAGTTTAAGGAGCACCTACTTGAAGCTCTTGTGCTCTGATTACCACTTGATGGAAGCTTTCTTGTGAAGCTTCTATGGAGGCTGGATCTTTGAGCTTCAATGAGGTCCTTCAATGGTGATTTTCCACCATGCTGCGGCTGCCATTCTTACATGGCCAAATTTTGAAGTCATGTTTTGCACACTCGATTAAAGGCTGCCGTCACTTGTGACGGGCGCGTGGGGTGCTAATACCTTCCCTATGTGTAAAAAAATCCCGAACCCTCATTTTCAAAATCCGCAGACCTTCATATTTTTGGTTTTTTTAGCATTTTTCTCAAATAAATGTTGGTGGCAACTCCGCTCGTTTTCTCCCTCGAAGACAAATGCTTTGGCCTATCTGTTTTGGCCTTTCGCACTCCCGCCGAAGGGTAGGTTGTGACACAAGGAAATAATAATTTCCACCAAAACTCATGGTTCTAGAAGGACCAAAGAGATCCATGTGCAAAAGTTGTAAGAGTTGAGTGGTAGAAACAATATTTTTTGATTTGAAAGAGACCTTTACTTGTTTTCCTTTTTGACATGCATCACATAATCTATCTTTTTTAAATCTGAGATTTGGTAACCCGATTACTAAATATTTAGAAATTAATTTATTTAAATGTTCCATATTTATATGAGTAATTCTCTTATGCCATAACCATGAATCATTATCTTTGCTTAAAAAGCATTGAACATGATTTGATGTTTTATCTAAATTTATCATGTATACATTATTAGTTCTATATTAATGCATGTTGATGCACTATGTCCTTTCTTACCACAGTAAAAATATGTCAAGAAAGGAAAACTATTCTTTTGAGTAGATGCAAAGAAGTTTTTATACATTTTTTGTTGTTTGTCAGGTCTATATCCTAATCCAGCCTTATCAAACACACATCTTTGCTTTCCTAGTATAATATCTAAATTATTTTTGCCAATAGTAAATTTGGCAAGAGAATTTTTTAGATCTTTGATTTCTTCTTTAAACTTGTTACAACATTTACATGAGTTAGATGCTTCATTACTATCTTGTATCAGTTTTATGGTATAAGATTGATTTGTATCAATCGGTTTCAAAGTTTTGACTTCAGTTTTAAGATTTTCTAATTCTTCATTTAATTTCAAAACTTCCTTTTCTAAATTTGAAATAGTTTTCTTAGAAAATGAAACTAATTTGGCAAGTTTGATTGGTTCTTTATGCAAGTCATTGAGTGCATCTTGAAGTTCATCAAAGGAAATAGATAAGTTATTGTTAGAAGATGTTACCTCTTCTTCGCTTTCATAATTTTTGGCCATGAGACTTAGATTCACGACTTCATTTTCTGAATCCTCAAATGAATCCATATCGTTATCTTCCCAAGTGATGTAAGCTTTCTTTGCTTTCTTATCTTTGAAGGTTTTCCTGTTAGATTTTTCCATTCTTCTCTTGAAACTTGGGCAATCAACTCTTATATGTCCAGGTTGATTACACTCATAACACTTTGGAACAAAAGATGAATCTTCTCCTTTTTTCTTTGGATTGAAATTTGTTTTCATATTTATCTCATTTTGATATAAATTAATTTTATGAGAATTAATTTATTTATATGAATATAAATAAGAAATAAACATGAAAACAAATAAATCAGGAAAATATTCATGCGTCTTTCTTATTATAAAACAATAAGAAGCTTGAGCTAGCCTAACATAATTTTTCTTACATTATTCTAAAGTACAAATTCTACTGAAATAATTGACATTAAAAATACCTCAAACAAAGATGTATATTGAAAGTTGTTGTAGCTAATGAAGTTTCTTCATGATTTGGATCTTAATCGTGATTTTTAATTTCAGATATTCATCTTTTCTTAAAATAGTCAAATTAAAAAAAGAATACATTTATAGTTAATTTGATCAAATCATGTAAAAAATATGCATCAATGTAATTAATAAATAAAATTTTATAGAATGTAAATTCTAAAACTAATATCTAATTAAAATAGGAAACATATATAAATAAAAGGTAATGTTGCACAAATGTCCCTCTTTTTCAAGTAAATAAGAACGAAAAATCATATGTGGTTCCATGATTACATTATTTTTTTACCAAGCACAAAATCTTTTTTAATCACCTAAACCTACTAATTGACTACCATTACTTCAGCCATAAAAAACTTGTTTATACTTGCAAAGAATGAAGCACACTGGAATCTTTCTGCCGCATGAGTTGGTCTTCGTACAGCACACAATGGGTCTCTATAAATAGTTATATGAAACCTTGAATGAATGACATAACGAAACATGATAGATTGGTCCCAAGTGAGATTATAAAATATCCTTAGTTCAAACCAATCTTGTGTCATAAAAGGTTGTTCTCCAATCAGGTTTACACTCACTCTATGTCTATTTCCTTTAGCATCATACAATGACCACCTCCTACGAAGTTTTGGCTTAAACACATTTCAGAAACTTGTTTAATGCCTTGAAATTTCAATAACTGAAAGTAGATGTTTGATTAATTTCTTGTATTATTTAATTACTCGATTAATTTGGATTAAGTTGAAGTGTTGTGTCAATTATCCTCTTGCAAATTCTTGGTGTGGATGTTAGTGATAGAGGGCTATCCAAAGAGCATTTCATGAGTTGAAGGGTCCAATGACAAGGTCCAAAGCCAAGCTTCTACAAGAAGAGATGTCCAAGAGAACCAAGGATAAACTACTCATCAAAGGCAAGAAAGGAGGAAGCCACAAGGAGCTAAATTGGAGCACCTTGGAGATTTGTTGAATGGCTCGCTTGGCGACACTAGCTCGCTAAGCTTAATTCCATCCATAGGAAATAATTCTCTTAGCGACACCAGCTTGCTAAGTGCAATTCCAACATGAGGAGAAATTGTGCTTAGCACAAATGTCTTGCTTAGTGGCAACCTTCTGACAGTTAAAGTTAAATTTCTCTTAGCAACACCAGCTCACTAAGCGAGTCTTGCAAGTTATAAATATGTCCAGTAGCGAGAAAAATAAGATTTTCTACCCTTCCCTAAACCCTCACCTAAACCTTAAACCCACCTCTTCCTCCACGAGTTGCCACCGCTTTCCACCGGACAACCGCATAGAGTGGAACCCTTTAATCGGAGCGGAACTTTCAAAACCCAACTCATGGATTCGATAGAGAACGGAGCCCCCAATTCTCCTTTCACGGTTTCTTCGAGGTAACCTCAATTTCTATGCTTTCCCCTAGCTAGATTGAGCCTATCATTGTATCTCTTGTGATTTGGTTACTGTTATTGGATGTTTTTACATTTCCTTTGAAAAACCCTTGAAATGAGACGTTGTAAAAGTTGGCTTTTTATAAAATTGATTTCATTTTTGTGACCTTTTTTGAACCCCGATCACATTGGCGTGATCGAAATTTCAAAATGACGTCTCTTTGATGTGGACCCTAAAAAAAACACCGTTTTAGCCTCTTTTAAAATTGAATGGGTATTTGACCCCAAATGTTAAAATTGACACTATCTTTGAAATCTTTATTGAGTTGTCTTTGATTTGGTATATAGAGTTCTGCGTTTGGACCAATGAACGTGAACCTAAGAGATCTCAAAACAATGTTGCGAGGAGCTAATGGAGAGATATACATAGGTGAGGAGAGTTTATGGTTTGTTTATAACTTTTGATGCCGTAATTGGGGTTTGGGGACCTAATTATGGGGTTGTATGTTGGTCCCTATTGCATGTTGGTTTTCAAGGAGAAATTGTGTTTTAATATGATGGGATGCAATATATTTGTTATTGATGAATATAACTGTGAATGATGTTTTTGTTGTATCGATTGGAACTTTTGGAAAAAGTCTTAATTACATAGGAGACTCTACCTATAATTATATATATGTCATCTATATTGCTTCTTTTATTAAATTTTAAATGGGATTAAGAGTTTGCCTTGTATACTATAATTCTTCTCTTTAATTTAGAATGTTCCCTAAAATATCAGTCTCACTATATTACAAATTATAATTATGTGTGATTTACGTTGTTTGAAGACCTGGAGAATGTGAATCCCATGCATGAGTTTATACGTATATATATGGAATGTTATTGCTTGTGATGTTGATGACATTGAGATGGGATGATGTTGATGTTGATGATGTCATTGAGATGAATGTATATGTATGTGCATGGGGGTGTAGTGACCTTGTCTGAATATCCCTGGAGAGGGAAAAGGATTGGTTAAAAAATTATAAGCGTCCTGGAGAGGGAAGGGGATTGTTTGAAATTCTTAATTTGGGGGCCCAGGTGAGCCAGAGGCTAGCCTGGGCGAGCTAGGGTCCAGGAAACTCAATGAATAGACCCTTTTGCCCCTTTTTTTTGGTATTTTTCACATTCCTGATCGAAACACTGAATGGTTCCTTGCTTTGCACTGTAACTGGCATTCAACACCGTAAGTCGACTAGCAAGGATTAAAAGATCAATGAATGATGGTCCCCGGATGAAATTAGGATATGACAGTTTCTCCTCTTTACTTACCTTTTATTGGAAATAAAGGGGAAGTAAAGATAAAGACACTAATTTCGTTCGAGCGATCTTGCTTTTTGATCGGGCAACTGGCAAAAATCAAGGAAGTGAAATCGAAAAAATATGAGGACATTGAAGTTTTATGAAATGTAAAATGGAGGACATTGAAGTCTTATAAAGCGGAAGACATTTGAAGTTCTTTTTTTTTTTATATTATATTTTTTATTTTTTTAAAGCATACAAATAGAGGAGGTTGAGTCCTAAGAAGCACAAAGACAAGGACATTGAGTCCTATAAAAGATAGAAGACGTTGAAGTCTTATAAAGTGTAAAAAATAGAAGACATTGAAGTCTTGTAAATGTAAAAGACATAAGACATTGAAATCTTTCAAATGTAAATGAAGACATTGTAGTCTTTGAAAGTGTAAATGACTGAAGACATTGAAGTCTTTGAAATGTAAATGACAGAGGACTTTGAGTCCTATGAAAGCATAAAGACAGAAGACTTTGAGTTCCATGAAAGATAAAGGTGAGGAATTTGAGTCCTATGAAAGATAAAAGCGAGAACTTTGAGTCCGATGAAAGATAAAGGCGAGGACTCTGAGTCTTGTGAAAGATAAAGGCGAGGACTTTGAGTCCTATGAAAGATAAAGGTGAGGACTTTGGGTCCTGTGAAAGATAAAAACGAGGACTTTGACTCCTGTGAAAGATAAAAGTGAGGACTTTGAGTCTTGTGAAAGATAAAAGCAAGGACTTTGAGTCCTATGAAAGATAAAGATGAAGACTTTGAGTCTTGTGAAAGATAAAGATGAAGGCTTTGAGTCTTGTGAAAGATAAAAGCGAGGACTTTGAGTCCTATAAAAGATAAAAGCGAGGACTTTGAGTCCTGTGAAAGATAAAAGTAAGGTCTTTGAGTCCTGTAAAAGATAAAAGCAAGGACTTTGAGTCCTGTGAAAGATAAAAGTGAGGACTTTGAGTCTTGTGAAAGATAAAAGTGAGGGAGTCCTATGAAAGATAAAAGCGAGGACTTTGAGTCCCATGAAAGATAAAAGTGAGGACTTTGAGTCCTATGAAAGATAAAGGAAAGGATGTTGAGTCCTACGAAATAGGCCAATAGGTACTAGTACCAAATGGCTTAACCTTATGCGAAACCAAGAGGTTGACTCTTTGAGAGGGCCTCTCATCCTAAACTCAAAAGATAGGACATTAGATTTGGGAATTGGATATATAAAGAGAAATTTATGCACTTATAACCTAACATGATTTTTTGGGATGCAGATGCATGCAACCTTCATCTTGAAATGCAGTAAAATGTAAAAGGTTTTGAATCATGAAAATTGTGTAATGCTCATGACATTCTTTCCTATTTTTATGATTTGGATTTTGATTTTGATTTGCTTTTTTTCTTTTTTAGAAAAACACAGATTGACTGTCTCTTTCTGAAAGACGTGATAACTCATGAGACCTCATCCTATCTTTTTGCATATCTCTTCATGGACTCCCTAAAAGTGTATGTTTTGTTTGATTTAGTCACTTGAAAATTTTGGAGTTACGACAATGGAGCCATTTGAAATTTAATCAATCATCCGAAATATTGATCCTAGGGTTTGTCCCTTTCTTTTTTTGTTTAAAACCTTCTATTATTCTGCACAACAAGGAAAATAAGGCTTTGGGATCGATTGTGCACCCCATTGAAGGATGGAAATGGATTGTCACACTTTGGTATGTAACCAAGTGAAACTTTCCTGATTTAAGGTCATAGAGTGATACCAAGGGTCTGTCGATCCCATTGAAACTTTATGACATGGGCTAATCATGAAAGAATTTATATAACGAAGCTACCCTTGGATTCAAAAGGAATCCCAAAGAGTTTGCATGAGAGACTAACATCAGATGTACCCTACTATCATAATTGCATTTAGGCATCTTCCATGAGCTCCTGGTCAAATGAGTTTTCTTCTGGAATGTGCAAGTGCGAGCCTCAGGATTTATATATATATATATTCAACAATCACAAGCGTGTGCAGGTTCCATTCCAGAATCCAAACTTAAAAGCAAAATTAGTCATTTCTTGATCCACATGGCCTATATTGGGCTTGTAACATGGTCAGGGGTAAGAAGGCCATGAAAGAAAAGATCAGAGAGGCCTAAAGAGTGTTTAAGGGTTATATGGAGTAATAACCTCGAGAGCATTGCTTGTACTTTTATTCATTTCAACTTTTAGGTTGGGCTCTACTTCTTTTGTCTTATACATTAATCCTTCTTGCACTTTTGTGCCTTCCTTGTAGAATTTGGAGATTTTTTGTCTCTCTTTTTCTTCACTCGCCTTTGGTGGATTTTATTTTCTTTTTCTTTTCATTGTTGCCCAACTTCATGCATGTGTAGTTTGCATTGCTCTTCCCACCAGTTTTGTGGTGGTTCCTGATTGGGGTTTCTATTTTGTTTTTGTTATTTTTTGTGTTTTTTTAAGAAAACAAATATGCTTTGGCTCGAAGGGGGTAGCAAGGGATAAATTAGTGTTTGGGATGTTTGAAACACGATCATGTGTCATTTCAAATCTTGACTAGATACTTTTGTAGTTTGGATTTTAGGGACGGGACCAAACCCCTGATAAACACGCTCCTGATTCTTTCTTCTTTTTATTTTTTTATTACCCTAATTTTTGCCTAGGCCACCCTTTCGGGTTTTCAACCTATCGGGTGAGAACTTCTGATCTACCCCTAAGTTCGCTTGAGGACCATGCATGATGCCTCTCATTGCCCTAGTGTAGGGCTCTGAGGTATCTATTCATGTCTTTTGTCATGACCTTGTAGCAAGGAAAAATAGAAAGAAACTGTGCAGCTTCTCAAAAATGAATTTTCAAGGATGAGAAATATTTACAGGATTTTCAATTGACAGATTAAATCGAATGACTCTTGTTCTTGACAAACTCACTTTTCTCTCAAGAAGGCAACTTTTAAGAAAAATGGAATGAGGTCACATGAATGTCTGTACTTCTTATTTTTGATTTGAAACACAGTCAATCAAACATTTTTTTTACTTTACTCATCGTTTACGACACCCTCACCAAACATGGAGAACGAGTAATTTCCAATTGAACAAACTTGGAGATCAACTCAGGAGTGCAAGTCACTTGAGCAAACAAACCAATGGCTTATATTCACATTCCAGTGAATGTTAAATAAGCAAAGATATAATTGTGAGAGAATCAGAGACAAGGACATCGAATTTATCCATATTATTAGCATTGTGACTGTTGTTTACAGTAGTGGCATAAACTTGAAAAATCCTAATGAGTCATTAGAGACATGTAACAACAACCTTCAAATTGCCTCATGCATAGTGTCGCCTGACAATGCCAGAATTCACAAGCGATTGTCCTCCTCAAATTTTAGCCAGCCTACATTAATTAGACTTTTCACCTTATGTTTTAGGGTCATACAATGCTCAATGGAATGCCCCAGAACTCCCCCTTGATAAGCACATGTCATGTTGGGATTGTATCCTCTGGAAAACGAAGGTTGAGAAACCTTTGTTGGGCTTATGACTGCCATTGCATTATCAAGTAGATAGGGGAGTAAGTCAGCATATGGCATTGCAATTGGGGTGAATTCTACAGGCTTCTTTTCTGGAAAATTCCTTCCCTGGTTGGTGTTTTTATTGGTATTAGGGGTGGTGTTTGGTCTTGGATGTGCATCGGGTGGATTTTGTGGCCGATTTGTGGGTGGCCTTTATGGATGATTGGGCGTTCTTGGATGGTAGGGTGATGGGTAATGAGAAGGACTGATATTGGTTGAGTATTGATATTGTCAGGCTAATGGGATATTTGGCCATGTAGGAACGACAGCCACAAAGTGGGTTTCTCCCTCCTTCTTATTCCCTCCATTTGCCCCAAGCCTCCTATCACCAGAATTCATCGAAGCAGCGTAATCAAATTTGCCTCTTTTTAGGCCTACTTCGATCCTCTCACCCGCAAACACTAAATTTGCAAAGCTTGAAGGCATGTAGCCCACCATCTTCTTATAGTAGAACACTAGTAATGTGTCCACTATTATTGTTATCACTTCCCTCTCCATTATTGAGGGTGCTACTTGAGCTGCCAGATCCCTCCACCTTTAGGCATATTCTTTGAAAGATTCATGCTCCCTCTTACACATGTTCTGTAGCTGCATTCTATCTGGAGCCATATCAGAATTGTACTGATACTGCCTAATGAAGTCAACCATTAGGTCCTTCCAGGAATGGAGCTGGGAAGGTTCCGGGTTAGTATACCAGGTGATGGCTACCCTAATAAGACTTTCTAGGAAGAAATGCATCAAAAAAATTTCATTTTTTGAGTATGCCCCCATTTTGCTGTTGTAAGGCGAGTGGAGAAAGAAAGTACTTGAGTTACTCCATAGGCAAGAAATATCAATGTGACAGTAACTTGCAAGAAATATATATTTCTCTTGCATCATTTTATTTACATAATTATTTCACACCTAGTTTGGAAAAATTGTTGGTAAGTGATAACTTTTGTATAGAAGTACCAGAAGTACAACTACAATGCAGTGGAGACCACCCGTCCAATTAATGACACTCAAGTAATTAAGTCTTCTCTTATATTAGCTATTAATTACAAGAAATAATTTTCTTATACAAATACGTCAGTATTGACAGAACTATCAGGAATATTTGAGATTAAAAGCAAGGGTATGGTAGAAGTTTTGCAACATTCTCGAAGGTAATTATATAACTTACCGGGTATATTTTAAGACTTAAAGTTGATATTCTATATATTTTGTCTTTATACTATACACACACACACACACACAATGAACATTAAAATTCTAAATAATATGTAAGGACCTACTCGGGGAAGATCTTGCCCAAATGAATATAGATGAGCTTGAGAATCAACTAGAGGCAGCACTGGGGAATATTAGGTCAACAAAAGTAAGCTTCAATTTCAATAATCAACATTCTATGTTAGAGTGAATCACATTATAGAGTGAATAGTTATGGGGATAACAACATGCATTTGGAGGAATTTAGACTGCTTTCTGAGTATACAAATGATAAAAAGGTATATCCACTCTCTTTTACTAGTATTAGTATTATTTAATTTTGATTTTTTTCCTATAATTTTCTTTGTGACTCCAAAGCCCGAAGACCAAACAAGCAATAAAACGCTCCCAACTCTAGAGGTCCTTGAGGTAAGTTTCAGAACATTGCTTATCAAGATTTTCATATTTACCTATCAACCTCTCTATTCTATACATGCATTTCAATTATGCACCAATATCATAACGAGGGAAGAAAATTTTTTAGATACATTATCAATTTATCATGCAACTCTTGCACTTTTAGTAGCTCATGAATTAATTTTTCTTAGTTGTTTTCTATGCACAACCCATGAGTGCTAATACAAAAACTTGAATATTTGTGATAAAGTGACAGATAGAAAAGGATAGCATTGATACTAGGCTTCTAGTTCAAGACTTTAGAAGGAATGCAAGATAGAAAAGGAATATTTGTAATGATAATATTTTTATTATTTTATTTTATTTTATTTTAAAAATACATTCTAAGAGGGTTCTTAGAAAAATCATCTTAGAAGGAAGGTACCCTTCTAAGACGGTTCTAACTTAAGAACCATCTTAGAAGGATATCTTTTTCTAAGACGGTTGTTATGGAACCATCGTCGAAAGTCTTGACTTTCGACGATGTTGACTTCAAATATAGTTTTGAACCATCTTTGAAAGTGCTTTAGAATAGCCGTTGTAGGGTGTTTTTGTAGTAGTGTGTGGTGTTCCCTTCCGGCAAGTGCACCGGATCGCACAAGTAGTATAAAATGGTAAGAACCGAGTATCGAACTCTCGGGGAACTTGTGTTACTTGGTAAGCTATTTCAGTAAATAGGTGTCTGGTGTGAAAATCTAAGTGTGAATATGAACATGTATGTAGACTATCTATGCAAAAAGGAAAATTACGTGAGAGAAATGATGTGTAAAAACAAGTAGAAAACGCGTTGGTCTTCCTAATAGGTGCCTGATGCTAAAAGGATATTTTCTATCTAACAATGCTCATGTGTTCCTATGGTGTCTCTTGAGATGCTAAACCCCGATTCCTCATGATAGTTTAGCCTAATCCTGATCAAGCATCGTCCTCAGATTCCTCTTGTTGGACTAAACTCAACCAGGACCACATCAAGACAAACTGATGTGCCATTATTTTCTCCTATTTCTTAACCCTTTTTGCACCATTTTAATTACTGATTAGTCTTAATTGTCAAATTAATTATGCAGTTTTATCATTTGGGCCTATTGAACTAATTTTGTGTTTTTAATTTAATTTCAGGAGAATTATAAGCAATTGGGCTTGAATCCAGAATTGGGCTTGGACTTGAAGAGAGCAGACAATTTTATCAAATCTTATCTTATCTAGATCAAATCTTATATTATCTAGATTTTATCTAATCTAGATATTATTTCATCTAGATCTTAGCTTATCTTATTTAGATTTTATTTCATCTAGATTTTATTTTATCTTATCTTATCTTGTCTAGATTTTATTTTATTTATGGGCTTGGACTTAAAACAGATTTGTAAGCTTTGGGGCTGCAAACTATATAACAACACCAAGGTTCTAGTTTAGGCCCGCTCCTCTTTCGTTTTTAGTGTTAGGCTTCTCTTCTTCTTTTAGACACTTTTTCGTTTTTCAATTCCAGTTTTTACTTTTCGTTTTAGCAATAAAATTTCGTTCTCTATTGATTAATGGAAGGCTAAGTCTCCAGTGTTGTTTTCTCTTGAGGATCAAGCACTGCTCTCTTTGAGGTTCTATTATTACTATTAAATTTTGATCAGTTTTTCCTCTTCACCAATTACTCTGTATTTGTTGCTATTAATTCATGCATGCTTAGTGCTTGATTAGTTGCCTCTGCGCTTAATTTACGTTCATGCTTAATGATCGCTTATGATTAATTGGTGTATGTGTTGCTTAATCACATAATGAATGCCTTATGTTAAATTTCGCTTAGTAATTTAATTTAGGGTTGGATTAAGTTGTTGAACTGTTAAAAAATAAACTCTCGTAACCTAGGATAAGAGACTTGCTTGTGAATCAAGGGGAAGCAACATGTTTTAATTATGATATTTTCTAATTGACATCTATTCACTGTTTAATTTACTAAATCAAACAACCCCCCCCCAATTCGTTACTATTTTCCTACTATCTATTATGAACGTTTGGTTGACCATTGCTCGTTGGGAGACGACCTAGGATCACTTCCTAGATACTGCATTTTTAATGTTTATTTGATTCGGGTACGGCCTTGATCAAATTTGGCATCGTTGCTGGGGAGCAATGTCCAAAGGTTCATAATAGCTAGTGATTCGTGTTTTATGTTTAGTTGTTTTTATGTTTTCGTGTTGTGTTAGTGTTGTTTAGTGTCTTGTTATTTTGTTTAGTGTGGTGTTTTGTTTTAGTTTTCCTGTTCAGCGCTTTCCCTGTTTCAGTTTTTGTGTTTTGCTGTGAATAGTGCTTTGTGACGGATTTAGCGACCACTTTTGCTGATCTGGAAAACATAGTAGTAGTGCAAATCCTTTAGCGACTGAAGTAGTGACTGCTGCTGACAATTTAATTGGTGATTTTTGTTTTGATAGTTACGGTTGTTATTTTTGGCTGAATTTTGGTGTGGTAGGTTCTTTTGACTCATATTTTGTGTGAAAAATACCAAGAACACTTGCTGTGGCTAGATTTGAGAGATTAAAAAAAATTTGAGAACTTGTGTTTATCAAAACTTCAAACGGCCATAAGTTTTGCTCCGGGTATCAGAATGACTATTATTATATATGTATTTGGGGTAGAAAAAAATTTCTCATACCATGGTAGCCGGCGAGGTCTCTAGATAGCCAAAATCGCCTGTTTATTAGTTTTTTTTTTCTCAAGTTTTATTGTTTTATTTTTCTAAACTTTCCTTAGGTAGTTTCCATAGTTAGACTTTGAATTTTTGCCTAAAAATTTTTGTGCCATCTTTTCATGATTTTAGGGAGTTGCTCACAAAATTTCAATTCATTTGGATATCATTTGAGGGTAGCTGTAGTTCAAACCTACACTGTTACTTGCATAAGAAGGCAACTAGTTGTGCATGCTGAATATAGTGTATGACTAGAGGCAATCCATTTGACTTACAACCCTTTGATCCTGAGATAGATAGGACATTTCATAGATTAGTTAGGCATCATTTTGTACCTTTTGAGCATCCTGAGCATTCTGTTATTGGTGAGTCTGAGCATTCTGTGGTTGGTTATAGTTTTGAACATTCTGAGAACATGGCATAACCTCCACCCCATGAGAGGACTCTAAGGGAAATGGTTGCACCTGATTTCACCTACGAAAGCTTGTGCATCCAATACCCTGATGAGGATGTCCCATATGTTCTTAAAACTGGACTGATCCATTTGCTTCCAAAGTTTCATGGCCTTGCAGGTGAAGACCCGCACAAACATCTGAAAGAATTCCATATTGTCTGCTCCACCATGAAACCCCCAGATGTCCAGGAGGATCACATATTTCTGAAGGCTTTTTCTCATTCTTTAGAGGGAGTGGCAAATGACTGGCTATATTACCTTGCTCCAAGGTCCATCACGAGCTGGGATGACCTCAAGAGAGTATTCTTAGAAAAGTTTTTCCCTGGTACGAGGACCAAGACCATCAGAAAGGATATTTCAGGCATTAGGCAACTCAATGGAGAGAGCCTTATGAATACTGGGAGAGATTTAAAAAACTATGTGCCAGTTGCCCTCACCACCAGATTTCTGAGTAGCTTCTTCCCCAATATTTTTATGAAGGACTCAGTAACATGGAGAGAAGTATGCTATATGCTGCCAGTGGTGGAGCCCTTGGAGACATGACCCCTGCTGAAGCCAGAAATTTAATTGAGAAGATGGCTTCAAACTCCTAGCAATTTAGTGCCAGAAATGATGCTATTGTCATTAGAGGAGTGCATGAAGTAGCCACGAATTCATCTTTATCAGCTGAAACTAAGAAGCTTGAAGGTAAACTAGATGCCTTGGTTAACCTGGTAACCCAACTAGCCATGAATCAAAAATCTGCACTTGTCGCCAAACTCTGTGGTTTATGCTCCTCTGCCGACCACCACACAGACCTTTTCCCTTCTGTGCAACAATCTGAAGCAATTGAACAGCCTGAAGCTTATGCTGCAAACATCTACAATAGACCTCCTCAACCTCAGCAGCAAAATCAGCCACAATAGAACAATTATGACCTCTCCAGCAACAGGTACAACCCCGGGTGGAGGAATCATCCCAACCTTAGATGGTCGAGTCCTTCACAACAGCAGCAACAACAACAACTTTATTTCCAGAATGCTGCTGGCCCAAGCAGACCATACGTTCCTCCACCAATACAGCAGCAACAACAACAACAACCCCAGAAACAACAAACAGTTGAGGCTCCTCCGCAACCTTCCCTTAAGAACTTGTGAGGCAAATGACTATGCAAAACATGTAGTTTCAACAAGAGACCAGAGCCTCCATTCAGAGCTTAACTAATCAGATGGGACAATTGGCTACACAGTTAAATCAAAACTAGTCCCAAAATTCTGACATATTACCTTCTCAATCTGTCCAGAATCCCAAAAATGTGAGTGTCATTGCATTGAGGTCGGGAAAGTAGTGTCAAGGACCTCAACCAGCAACATCTTCCTCATCCACAAATGAACCTGCCCAACTTCACTCTACTCCACAAAAAGATGATGACAAAAATTTAAAGAGTAAGTTACCTAAAAATTTCTATGCAGGTGAATCTAAAGAAAAGTAGCATATCCCTCTTCCATTCCCTCCAAGAGCAATTTCCAACAAAAAATGGAAGAGGCGGAGAAGAAGATCTTGGAAAAATTTAGAAAAGTAGAGGTAAACATACCTATGTTGGATGCAATAAAGCAAATTCCAAGATATGCTAAATTCTTAAAGGAGCTGTGCAATAATAAGTGGAAGCTTAAAGGAAGTGAAAGAATTAGCATGGGCAGAAATGTCTCTGCATTGATTGGTAAATCTGTTCCCCAAATCCCTGAAAAATGTAAAGATCCAGTTACATTCAGCATACCTTGTATTATAGGGAACAATAAGTTTGACAATGCCATGCTAGATTTAGGAGCTTCTGTTAGTGTTATGCCTCTGTCTATTTTTAATTCTCTATCTCTTGGTCCTTTGCAATCAACTGATATGGTAATTCATTTAGCTAATAGAAGTGTTGCCTATCCTGTTGGTTTCATAGAGGATGTCTTAGTAAGAGTTGGTGAACTGATTTTTCCTGTTGATTTTTATATTTTGAACATGGAGGAGGGATTTTCTAAAGGATCAGTTCCCATCATTCTAGGCAGACCTTTTATGAAAACTGCTAGAACTAAGATAGATGTATATGCAGGCACACTATCTATGGAGTTTGGTGATATAACTATTCATTTTAATATTCTTGATGCTATGAAACACCCACCTGAAGATCTTTCTATATTTCGGGCTGAAATAATTGACCATATTGTTGATGAATACATGACTAATCTTCATTCTAATCTGCATGCTTGTCACTCTTCATGCATTGAATTTGAATTTGTACTTGATCATATGTCTGAATTTGATGCTGAGAGTGAATCTGAATTTTATATTGATTATATGTCTGGTGATGTTTTACCTCTTGAGATTGATTTTCTAGAGTCAGATAGGACTAACCATGTTTCAGGAAGTACACATACCTCTGACTTTCTTTATGAGGTACAGGTTGAGAAACCATCTCTTTCTACCATTATCCAGCCGCCCACAACATAATTGAAGCCTCTGCCATTAAATTTAAAATATGCTTACTTGGATGATAGAAAAAGTTTTCCAGTAATTATATCTGCCTCCCTTACTGATGAGCAAGAGGAGAAGCTGTTATCAGTTCTTAAGAAGCATAAGAAGGCTATAGGCTGGACCCTGGCGAACATTCCTAGTATTAGCCCATCCACATGTATGCATCGGATAAATTTAGAGGATGGGGCTAAACCAGTAAAACAACCACAGAGAAGACTCAACCCGGTGATTCTTGATGTAGTGAAGAAGGAGGTAACCAAGATTTTGCAAGCTGGAATCATTTATCCTATCTCCGACAGCCAATGGGTGAGTCCTGTTCAGGTAGTCCCGAAGAAAACCGGCCTCACTGTGATAAAAAATGAGAAGGAGGAGCTGATTCCTACTCGGGTGCAGAACAGTTGGAGAGTCTGCATCGACTACAGGAGGTTGAACCAGGTTACCAAAAAGGACCATTTTCCCCTGCCATTCATTGACCAAATGCTTGAATGCCTGGCAGGTAAATCTCACTACTGTTTCCTTGTTGGTTTTTCTGGTTATGTGCAAATCACTATTGCTCCTGAGGATCAGGAAAAGACCACATTCACCTGCCCCTTCGGCACTTTTGCCTATAGGAGGATGCCTTTCGGCATGTGCAATGCCCCTGGTACCTTTTAGCGGTGCATGATTAGTATTTTTAGTGATTTTTTAGAAAATTGCATAGAGGTGTTTATGAATGATTTCACTGTATATGGATCCTCTTTTGATATTTGTTTGGATAGTCTGGAAAAGGTTTTGAATAGATGCATTGAAACTAACCTTGTTCTAAATTTTGAAAAATGTCATTTTATGGTTGAGCAAGGTATAGTTTTAGGCCACATTATTTCCAATAAGGGCATTGAAGTAGATCCTACAAAAATTTCTGTTATTTCACAATTGGCTTACCCCTCTTGCGTGCGAGAGGTGCGATCTTTTCTTGGTCATGCAGAATTATACAGGCGTTTTATAAGAGATTTTAGCAAAGTAGCCATTCCACTATCCATCTTGTTGCAAAAAGAGGTGGAGTTTGACTTTAATGATAAAAGCAAAGAGGCTTTTGATTGCCTCAAAAGAGCACTGACTACCACCCCCATCAGCCAGGCACCCGACTGGACAGCCCCTTTTGAGCTTATGTGTGATGCATCAAATTATGCATTGGGGGCTGTCCTTGCTCAGAAAATTGATAAATTGCCTAGGGTGATATATTATGCTTCTAGGACTTTAGATGTTGCCCAAGCGAATTATACTACTACTGAGAAAGAGCTACTAGCCATAGTTTTTGCTCTTGAAAAATTTCATTCTTATTGGCTTGGTACTCGCATTATTTTTTATACTGACCATGGAGCTTTAAAGTACTTGTTGAAGAAGGTTGATTCAAAGCCTAGGTTGATTCGATGGATGCTCTGGCTCCAAGAATTTGACTTGGAGATCCATGATAGGAGCGGAGCACAAAATTTAGTTGCTGATCATTTGAGTCGGATCGAACGTGTGTCTGATGAGGACTCACCCATTCAGGATGATTTCCCGGATGATCATTTATATATATTGTATAGTATTTCTAATTCTCTTTCTACTCCTTGGTTTGCTAACATTGTCAATTATTTTAGTTGCTTATGTTTTTCCTCCCTTAGCATCTAAAGCTCAAAAAGATAAAATTAAAAGTGATGTTGAGCATTTTATTTGGGATGACCCCTACTTGTGGAAATTGTGCAGTGATCAGGTCATTAGACGATGCATTCCAGATCATGAGACTGACTTAGTCCTACAGTTCTGTCATTCTTCCACACCGGGAGGTCATCTGGGTGTTCAAAGGACAGCTCGCAAAGTGCTTGACTATGGCTTTTATTGGCCCACCATCTTTAAAGATGCGCGGAAGATCTGTAGCACTTGTGAGCAGTGTCAGAGAGCAGGAAGTGCACTTACATGGCGACAACAAATGCCTCAGCAACCTATGCTATTCAGTGAGGTGTTTGATGTCTGGGGCATAGATTTCATGGGCCCTTTTGGTTTATTTTACATTCTCCTTGCAGTTGATTTTGTTTCAAAATGGGTGGAAGCCAAGCCCACTAGAACTAATGATGCTAAGGTTGTTGCAGATTTTGTCAGATCTAATCTGTTTTGCAGGTTTGGAGTACCTAAAGCAATCGTTAGTGATCAAGGAACCCATTTTTGCAACAAATCAATGCATGCATTGCTTAAAAAGTACGGGGTTGTACACAGGGTATCCACACCATACCTCCCGCAAACCAGTGGACAGGCAGAAACTTCTAACAGGGAGATCAAGAGAATTTTAGAGAAGATTGTGCAGCCAAGCAGGAAAGATTGGAGTATCAGGCTTGATGATGCTCTTTGGGCACATAGGACTACCTACAAAGCACCCATAGGAATGTCTCCTTATCGGGTTGTCTTTGGAAAGGCATGTCATCTTCCAGTGGAGATTGAGCACAAAGCATACTGGGAAGTGAAGACCTGCAACTTCTCTATGGATCAAGCTGGTGAGGAAAGAAAGTTGTAACTGAGTGAGTTAGATGAGATCCGCCTAGAAGCGTATGAGAATGCCAAGTTCTACAAAGAAAAGACCAAGAAGTTCCATGATAGCATGATAATTAAGAAGGACTCCAGGGTTGGGCAAAAAGTGTTATTGTATAATTCTAAGCTCGGACCCATGAGGTAAGTTGAGGTCTAAGTGGATTGGTCCTTTTGTTGTTACTAATGTTTTTCCTTATGGTATAGTTGAGATCAAAAGCGACTCCACAAACAAGAGCTTCAAGGTCAATGGACACCGACTTAAGCCATTCCTCACAAACCCTTCTTTAGTGGACGTAGTGGTTGAAGAGACTTCCTTACTCCACCATGACTTGGGGAGTTTTTCTTTTCCTATCTCCTTCTTTCTTTTACTTGTTCTACATTGAGGACAATGTGTTGTTTAAGTATGGGGGGAGTGTTCTTTGGTTTTGCTAGTTTTGTTAGTTTTTTTAATTTTGTTAGTTGTGTTAAATTTGTTAATTTTGTTAGTTTTGTTGGGTTCCTAGTTTAATATTTTAGGTCAATTTTGTTTACATGTACAACTTTGCATGTTTTTCTTTGAATTATAGGATATGTTCAAGAAATGGGTAATTGTTCTGAAAATAAAAGTCTCTTGACATTTTGTGATTTGAAATCCTTGTTTTTCCTCTACATGTCATGATAGTTTTGAAAGCTCAATTTTGAAGTGATAATTTTACCTTTGTGAGAATTTGAGCCATACATCATCATAATCTTTTGGTGTGTTTTGCCCCATTGATTGCTTGCACAATAGCCTTGGCTTGATTCTTGTTGATGCTTCCAAATTCACATGCATATTTGGAAATGATTTAGGCAATTTTGTTCTTATAAGCCTCTAGCCAAATGGACCTACCTTGAATTAATTCCTTTGATAGCCCTTTTGAGCCTTGTTTCCCTTCCCTTGTTTTGAAGCTCACTACAAGCCTTAAGTGAAAAACCATGATATCACCTTACCCTTAAGGAATTTTGGAGCTTTGGAATTGTTTTGGGAATAAGTGTGGGGGGGTTTTGTTGGATAACATGTTTTGTTGGCTATGCTTCATGATGTATTTTTGGGCCATACTGATGTACATTGTATATGGGTTAAATGTTGGACATGCTGCTGAATGATATGCTAGTTCTCAAATGCTACTATTAAAAAAATTGCAAAAAAAAATAATTAAATTTCAAGTTGAATCAATTCAAAAAAAAAAGAAAAAGAAAAGCAATAAAGTTGAGTGAATAAGATCTTAAATGGAAAAAGAATGACAAGACTCTTGGCTCTATTCTTTGCGTTTAAAATTTTATCTTTAGGTTTTCTTATTTTTTTCATAATATGCACTCATTCCCCATTGCTCCTCTATTCCTTTGGGATTTAGCTACTTATTCCATATTTTCCCTACCTTGTCCTTGGCCCCATCACAACCTTAAAAGACCTTTTGATCCTTATGTGCATGTGTTTGTCAAGTTGTTTGTCAATTTTAGAATTTTGCCAAGTCTATGTGGTGTTTGTTTTCATGGGTGCTTCGAGAGTAAACAGTAGCCTAGACACTTGAGAGATAAAGTGTATATCTTGTGAGGCTTAATATTTTTTCATTATTGAGCTAATTAACTATTTTTCCATGATTGGGTTGCTTGGATGATTTTCACGAATGTCTTGACTCTTTGGATCTCTTCATGTTAGATGTTACCCATTCCTTTCATTCCTTGATGTTCATTGAGAAATATGTAAATGTTTTTGTTTGTCTCTCTTTGATATCCTTGGATTTTGTTCTTTATTTCATTTTGCCCAGGAGTGCAAAAGGCTAAGTATGGGGGGTTTTGATGTGCCATTATTTTCTCCTATTTCTTAACCCTTTTTGCACCATTTTAATTACTGAATAGTCTTAATTGTCAAATTAATTATGCAGTTTTATCATTTGGGCCTATTGGACAAATTTTGTGTTTTTAATTTAATTTAAGGAGAATTATAAGCAATTGGGCTTGAATCCAGAATTGGGCTTGGACTCGAAGAGAGCAAACAATTTTATCAAATCTTATCTTATCTAGATCAAATCTTATCTAGATTTTATCTAATCTAGATATTATTTCATCTAGATCTTAGCTTATCTTATTTAGATTTTATTTCATTTAGATTTTATTTTATCTTATCTTATCTTGTCTAGATTTTATTTTATTTATTTGCTTGGACTTAAAACAGATTTGTAAGCTTTGGGGCTGCAAACTATATAACAGCACCAAGGTTCTAGTTTAGGCCCGCTCCTCTTTCGTTTTTAGTGTTAGGCTTCTCTTCTTCTTTTAGACACTTTTTTGTTTTGCAATTCCAGTTTTTACTTTTCGTTTTAGCAATAAAATTTCGTTCTCTATTGATTAATGGAAGGCTAAGTCTCTAGCATTGTTTTCTCTTAAGGATCAAGCACAGCTCTTTTTGAGGTTCTATTATTACTATTAAATTCTGATCAGTTTTTCCTCTTCACCAATTACTCTGTATTTGTTGCTATTAATTCATGCATGCTTAGTGCTTGATTAATTGCCTCTGCGCTTAATTTACGTTCATGATTAATGATCGTTTATGATTAATTGGTGTATGTGTTGCTTAATCACATAATGAATGTCTTATGTTAAATTTCGCTTAGTAATTTAATTTTGGGTTGGATTAAGTGGTTGAACTAATAAAGGATAAACTCTCGTAACCTAGGATAAGAGACTTGCTTGTGAATCAAGGGGAAGCAACGTGTTTTAATTATGATATTTTCTAATTCACATCTATTCGTTGTTTAATTTACAAAAGCAAACAACACCCCCCCCAATTCGTTACTACTTTCCTACTATCTATTATGACCGTTTGGTTGACCATTGCTCATTGCGAGATGACCTAGGATCACTTCCTAGATACTACATTTTTAATGTTTATTTGATTCGGGTACGGCCTCGATCACAAACATACTACAACTAAATTATCGCATCCCGATTCCTCGTGATAGTACAACAACTTAGCCCTATCCTATCAAGGTCATCAAAATCAGACCAGTTTCCACTGTTGAATGACCCTAACAAAGCATGCATCTACGTGATCAAGGTAAAGGCATACTAGAATGAAAAGCTGATAGCACAGAGAACACACAAAACATCATTAAATAGATAGAAAGATGTTTACATCAAGTATCTACAGAGAAGATCCAACAGAGGATTTTAGCTTTCCGTAACTAGGAAACCTCCTTTACAACAAGGAGAAGAACAAGATGAAAGATTGCAAAAATACAAGTGGTGAGGATGTCTCCTACACCTCTAGGATCTCACAAACTCATCTTAAGCTCTCAGAACAGCTTCCTCTTCAAGCTCTTGTCTCTGCAGATCTTCACACAGCGAAATCTCTCAAAAGTCTCTGGAACTTGGACCTTTCTCTCTCTAGAATCACTAGACATGCAAAGCTTCAGCTCTTAGCCCAAACTCCCCTCTCTAAATCTGATTTCAGGCTTAAATAGGTGGCTTTGTTCGTGCTCGTGCGCTTAGCGCAATTCTGAACCGCTCAACGCACATTAGTGAATTTCGGCTTAGCGCGTGCATCTCTCGCTCAGCAGATGGACTGAAGCGGTGCGCTTAGCGAGATGAAGCAGTGCGCTCAGCGAACCTGTACAGCTCTTCTTCTTCCAGATTCTTCCTCGCGCTTAGCCAATTAGTGTTGCGCTTAGCGAACGCTCGCTAAGCCAGCAGATTGGCTTAGCGAGAAGGTGAAAAGCAACACTTCAAAACTTGCGTAATTAACCTGAAATTGAGAGAAAATGATTATTAAACACACAAAATAGAATTACTAAGTATTTATTACCTATCTTTAACTAAAAGAACTTATAACACTACAAAATAACCATAAATTGGAGGAGTTCAATACAATTTACACAAGTTTTATACACAAAAGTTAGTCGTATCCATCGACTAACAACTCCCCCAAATTTACAGTTTTGCTTGTCCTCAAGAAAATAAAGAACAATTCACTGGTCCCCAAGTGACAATAACATGCAATGACTATGTACAAAGGTGTATGCAATAAAAGTTACTAATTGCATGATAAGAGAATGAAGTAAAATGCCCTCATCACTTGTCTTTCACAAGGTATGCAGTTATCCAAAGAGAAGAATAAAATGTAACCTGAACAATTAGATGGAGTTAAGCATAAGACAGATATCAAGGAACGTAGCTTAAACCACAGTCTCACGGCTACTGTTTCACTCAAGAACAAGTGTTTAAGCTATTCATTAATAACAACTAGCAAGAGGTCCAATCTTTGCACTTCATCTCATGCCATAAAGTCAGAAATGTATAAACAGAATCAAAAGGACTTTCCTAGGCTTGTAGTGAGGCTTGGCTACAAAAATTCATTGGTTTTTCTAGGATTCAAAGGCTTAGATTCTAAGAGAGCACAAATCCTATACTTATCCAAGTGATCTTTTTCAAGCACTTAGCTTGCTCACTAGCTTTTCACTTTCATTTGCTTTTGACCTTGTTACATCAACACACTTTTCCTTTTTTTTTTTCTTTCTAAACACTCAACTTATATGTTGTGTGTGCTGATGCTTTATCTCTTTCTTTGCATCCCAATTAGTTCCACTCCCCGAAATTTGGGGTAAATTTTCCTTGAACCATATGCTCTCCTAGAATCTAAACAAGGTATCTGGAGATAATTATTTAAGTTCAGGGTTCAAATTTTTGACAATATCATTTAGCTCAAAAGGGTGCAAAGGATACAATTATAATTCAAGGTAAGCTTTTTGGTCAAAAGGCTTGTGTATGTACAATCATGGCCTTCATCATGTCCTCATTTATACATTTCATTCTAAAATTCAGAGATTCATGCAAAGATTATTACTCGCAGCTAGTCGTTCACTCACAATTTAAGATCACACTCTCACCGGTTTTGGTTCAAGCTTTTCTTTCTCAATCAATCTGTCTACTGACTAACAATTCTAATTGCAAGTTAACATTCTTCTTCTTTCTTTGTCTAACATACACACTTGCTCAAACTCATGAAAAGTAACACAAACTCCATCACAATCATGCATTCAATTCAAAATAAAGTCATACACCAATTTTCAAAAAAAGATAAAAGTGCTTCACCGCCATATCATTAAAAACCAAGTTAAATTGTTCAAAATGCTTTAGGATGAGCAAACCAATTACTCATAAATAAAACTAGCAGTGTATATAAGCATGAAAGAGATACTTTACTAAAACCATAATCAAAATAATAATAAATCAAAAAGCAAAAAGTATCATCAGGAATCAAAATTCCTGTGACTGGTCCTGGGTGTCCTGTGTCTGAACATCCTCCTCATCTGTCAGATGCAATACTGGAGTAGCTAGAGGAGAAGTGTCCATAGCCAGGACTGGTGTAGTCGGGTCCTGTAGCATCTCTAGAAGAGGAGTGGAGGGGTCTGCTGCAGGCTGAGGTGAGGGTATGTCCTCCCCTTGTGCAGAAGGCTCTGAAGTAGCCTCAAGGGATCGCACAGGCCTGTCTCACCTGTGTTTCCTCTGCCTCTTCTCCTATAACAAATGGCTCTGGGATGATGGCCTCAGATGACTCATCCTCCACATGTTGAGGTACCTAGGTTGTGGGACCTTCATCTTCCCTGTGAAGAGAAGGTTGGGTCCCAGGCCAGGCTACCATCTCAGTGAACTGCTCCATTGAAGGAATAGATCCTGGAAGCGCCACCACCTATAAACTCTGTAATAACATTATTTGTCCCTGATGAATGCTCTGAAGCATGGCTTCAAAGCACTGAGAATCTGTCTGAGCTGGGACAGAAGGGGTTGCTGAAGTGGATGTTGGAATAGGAACTACAGAAGTAGAAGGAAGCTCAGCTGGCCTTGCCCTCGCCCTCCTAGCACCTTGTATAGAAACTGTTAGATCCTTGGGGTTCCAACAGTTCTTCCTGATGTAGGCCAAGTTAATGACTGGGCTCAGGCGCTCAAAAGTGAGGCTATCAGAGACAACCCCTCTGGCTCTACATAATGTGGTGATTAGAGCAGGGAACCCAAGTCTAGAAGTGTTAGACTGGGCTATAGAGGTGATCTGGCCAGAGATCAGTGCTCCTATGTTCATATCCAATTGAGAAGTGTGTGATGTGGGGGCCAAGTTGGAGTATGAGAGGACACTCCACACTTGAGCTAGTGTAGTCAGATCCTTCCTAAGAATCTTCCCAGGATGGCCCTTAGAGTTCAAGATGAACCCTCGACCAGGTATGCATAAGGCAGCCTTTATCTCTTTGTAGTCTATAGGCAACCTGTAGTATCCGGAGTAAGTGGGTAGGGTCTCCCCCTCAGCTAATACCACAGGTGTCTCCAAGAATGTGTTGAGACTGTCAGCATCAATCTTCACCAAATGACCTCTGACTAAATTGGTCTCAAGGTGTCTCCAACTTTGGTGGATGGTCTTTAGAACTGTATAAATTTGCATAGAACTCTTTCACCAAAGCCAGGTCTATGCTCCCATCGACTAAATTGGTGAGGCATTTATGGAAATTACGCCTCTCCAATTCTTCCTTAAACTCATCTAGCTCAGAGTGATATATCTCTACTTTCCTTTCTGGTAAAATGTTTCTCCCCAGGACATTTTCTGTGTATCTGGTCCAAGCATCTAAAAAAGAGAATCTCCTTGTGTCATACTGCACTCTGGGTCTTTGATCGAGGCCGTACCCGAATCAAATAAATATTAAAATGCAGTAACTAGGAAGTGATCCTAGGTCGTTTCCCAACGAGCAATGATAAACCAAATGTTCATAATAGATAGTAGGAAATAGTAACAAATTGGGGGCGGGGGGGGGGGGGGGGGGGTTTTTTTTTTTTT